>NC_089805.1:9212034-9222034 GCF_029633855.1 Hoplias malabaricus | reverse complement strand
CGCAGAAACCTCAGGCTTATTCAGAACTGAGGGGAGAGAGGGCATACGCTTTTATGTGGGCTTCTTCTCTTCAGGCCACCTGAGAGACTGGCTTGATCCCAAATCGCTCGGTGCTCCCTACTTAGTGCACTTTTTACAGCTCAGTTTTCTTTTGAGTTGAACCTTTCTGTGAGGATCTGATGGCATTCAACCACAAGAGCATTAGTGAGGTCAAGTACAGATGTTGCTCGATTAGTTCTGGATCATAAGCCCAACTCCAAATCATGCACATATTAGAACAAGGTCCATGCAGACCCAGTGCTATGAGGCTTTACGCCCCTCTGGCTGATGCCTGGCGTTGAGAATGATGATCTTGGCTCATGTGCAGTTGCTTGGGAAGGTCCCCTTTATTGTCGTTCGTGTCAATGAGGATTGCAAATGTTGTGCTGTTCCTGGCTGTCAGGAAGCAACTCATTAAAGCCTTCCAAAGCATCCAGACTCTGACCAGCACATCCCCTACAGGACCCACTTAACCCCGCGCAGGCAGTGACCCCAGAAATGAGCCGCACCCCAGACTCCCAGGCCCCTGGAGCCGTGCAGCAGTGACATCACCTTCGCACCACAGTGCCGTCCAAAGTGGCCACTCATGATGTTGTGTATAAATCAATATCACGAGTTATGACTCTGTATATCAAGATGCTCTATATTTCTAAACACTGTCGTTGCTATGGTAACCAGGCGACGTCTGACTGCAGAAGTCGCGCAGAAGAGTGCTGGCCGTGTCTCTGTATTTTCTAAACACGTTAATCTCCTGTTTTACTGCATTAAACAGGGACGCGGGGCCGTTCTGGTCTGATATAAATTTAGCGTGTTTGTTTTGGGCCCGGTCCAGAGTGTGTGTTACAGATGGACTCATTCTCACAGAGCTGTTCCCACTCCTGATCCAGACTCCAGTCTCATTCATGCCCCCAAGACCCCTGGATCCCTGGAAAGACTTTTTATGTAATGCACTCCACTGTCCAGCTGCCCTTGATGTTCTGCCATTTTTGCGGCTGGTTTGTTTTTGCCAGTAATATCTGTCTGTCTACCTATCTGTCTGTCTGTTTAATGCATAACAATGTAATCTAATTTATCTATTTTAATCAGTTATAAAAGATCAATGTCTTGTTTTGTCATTTCTCTTTCTCTCTCCCTCTCTTTCGCTCTCACTCTCCCACTCTCCTTTCTGTCGCTTCATATTTCTCTCTCCCTCTCTCAATTTTTCTCTCTCCCCTCTCTCTCTATATATCTCTGTCTCACACGTTCTCTCTCCTTTTTTCACTTCATATATTTTTGGTCTCCCTCTTGCTCCATTTTTCTTTCTCTCACTTCTCTCCC
Source organism: Hoplias malabaricus (assembly GCF_029633855.1). NCBI lineage: Eukaryota > Metazoa > Chordata > Actinopteri > Characiformes > Erythrinidae > Hoplias > Hoplias malabaricus. Next base: position 9,220,678 of record NC_089805.1, on the reverse strand, counting down.
TCTCCTTTAAATTCCATTTCTTTTTCCTTCACTTCATTTTGCCCTTTTGCAACTCTCTCTCTCTCTCTCTCTCTCTCTCTCTCTCTCTCTCTCTCTCTCTCTCTCTCTCTCTGTCATTTTCTGTCTCAGTTTGTCTTTACTTTCACACTCGTTTTCTCTCTTCTAGTTGTTGGCTTTACATTTACATCTATTTCTTCCCCTTTTTTCTCTTCTCTTTTTTATTTTCTCCATTTTTCTGTAACGTTTTTGCTCTCCTTCCCCCCTCTCTCTATCTCTCCAGTTGTTTTCTCAGACTCTGTGGCTGTAGCCCACCGTCCAGTTCCGCAGGCTGAGGGCTGGGTGAGTGAGACGGTCAGTTGAAGTGTGTGCTGTAGAGGCCACAGCACAGAACCGCACTCTTTTCCCCAGAAGAGGAGCCCAGAGGCTGGGGCTCTGGTTCTGTAAGAGCAGTGTTCAGTGTCCACCGCGGTCAGAAAGCGGATCAGCGCGTGGTTGCGGCCAATTAAAGGTGATTATATAAAGTCATTGACCGCTGGAGCAAATGGAAGAGCTGGAGGAACTGGAGGCAAGCGGAAGGAGCGAAGGGCGTGAAACACGAGCCTCTGGGCCATGACTGCTTCCCTTCTCACTGAATTTAACTCCAGCTCTGAGCCGTTAACCCTTTATACTCCAGGGTTAATATTTGCCTATTAACCTCAAAGCCATAGTTCAGCTATCAATCAAATACAGAGACCGCAATACCCCCCGCTACCTACCTCTCTGTCCTTGTCATTTCTGGAGTTTAGGGGTTGCTCCTTTAGTTCTGCACAGTGCTTTGTAACATCAGTGACAGCTTACAATTGGTTTTCAGTTAAAACAGCCTTTACAGGAACACTAGGTAATATTTATACCTTAAAACTACAGCTTCAAATTCATTGTGATGCTCCACTGACCTGTGATAGGGAGAACAGACCTTCTGACATTGCTACTCCAGGCTCAGCACTGCAGAAACTGCACTATGTAACTGCAATTTTGGAGGATTGTACATGAATCCTGCCAAAATACAGCTTTATTGTCAGCTTTTGATACAAGTTCAGATGCAAACCTTCCATTTTAAAGTTCAGTCTTGGAATTTGGTTTCGTTTCCTACTTCTCATTATCTACAGACTTAAAAAGTTAAAAATAAATAACATCAACGTCTACAACTGTGGTGAAGAGGAAGGCTTTCAGCCGGACTTTTGCTTTAAGACACGCTGTTGCGTAACTCCATGAATCTAACGTGTAGCGAGAGTGAGGAATGAAGCTGTGAGCTCACATATGGAGGTTTAACGTTTAAAGGATTAATGAAACATACACAAACCACATGTGGATCATGCTACATTCCCACAAGAGCGGCCTCCAGAGATTACAGCCCAGCGGGGGGAAAAAAAACAGAAATACTTTGGCCATTTACATGCCATTCCTTGGGTAATAGCTTAGAAAGTGAATGAAAAGTTGAAGGAGAAGAAGGAAAGAGCCACGCCCCAATCCCAGAATCCCTTTGACCTGCAGCCATGCTGAACGAGGGTCAGAGGCTGGGAAATGGTGTGGGTGAGGACTGGGTAGAATGGGGAAAAACGAGGGGGGCGGGTGGGGTTTGGGCTCAAATCGTTCCCCCTTCAAAGGCCCCAGGGGCATGGTTAAGACTCCTGAGAGAGGGGCACATTCACAGTTGGGCAAGGCCAGAGAATACAGCATCTGGAACACATTAGGCTATTGCTGCCCATGGGTGAGAGAGAGAGAGAGAGAGACATAGAGAAAGGGGCTATTTCGCCTTTATTCAAGGACTTTTATTCCACTTAGATGTGAAAGCACTGCTGTTTTATTGACTTTAAGTCTGGTTTTACTTTCACGCAACGATTTGCTCAGTGTAAGTTGTGTGTGGCAACTTCCGTGGAACTTGACACTTATACGATATACACACTACACAGAGGTCAAACTCATCAGGTCACATTCACACAACTGCTTTTCTTGTAATCAGAGGATTGCATGTGTTTTAGTTTGCACACTTCATGACTGATCAGCAACACAGGGTCATAATTATTATAACATCTGTCACCAGTAGGAACCCCCGGTCAGTCCGAGTGGTCTCCACAAATTAATATTAAAAAATGAGGCCACATATGTATATTATAGATGAGAAAATGTTCATGTTCACTGTCAAAAGGCTTTATTATTATTTCAGCTATAAACAAGAACACCGTCAAATGAAATAACCTTCCTCTAGGACTGGGGTGCAACACGAAACTCAAATGCAGACAATAACCTACAGTGTGATAGATATAACACAGGCAGTGTGGCTCTAGTACACTTCTAGTGTAGTTCTTTGGCTGGAGCTGATCACCACACTCAGTGCCAGTCACAACACTTTTCACACTACTGTATTTATAGTCACTGACAGGTCCAGATATTAAACCTGCTAGGTTTTCTTCAAGCGTTTGAGAGGCATCAGCGATCAGTTTTTCAGCAGCTCACACAGAGTGACTGAGCCAGCCCGGGGGAATGCTAGTTTGCCTCTGACCTGAGGATTTTTTGGCACTTTCCAATTCTACAAACAAGGTTGGGCTAAAATTGTGTAGTGTGGACATGGATTTACGCAAAGCAACTGAAAAACAAAAGCACACAGTCACTGATGCAAAGCACCACTGTAATCTAGCATCAAAACCTGGTGCCACTGTCACCCCCTTGTGGAAAATAATTATACTGCTAAATGTGAGTGAGTGAGGTTCATGATGTATTTACATTTTTACATTTTGAATACTGAATATAGGGCGGCACAGTGGCGCAGCAGGTAGTGTTGCAGTCACATAGCTCCAGGGACCTGAAGGTTGTGGGTTCAATTCCCGCTCCGAGTGACTGTCTGTGAGGAGTGTGGTGTGTTCTCCCTGTGTCTGCGTGGGTTTCCTCCGGGTGACTGTCTGTGAGGAGTGTGGTGTGTTCTCCCTGTGTCTGCGTGGGTTTCCTCCGGGTGACTGTCTGTGTGGTGTGTTCTCCCTGTGTCTGCGTGGGTTTCCTCCAGGTCCAAAAACACATGTTAGTAGGTGAATTGGCACCACAAAAGTGTCCGTGAGTGTGTTGCCCTGTGAAGGACTGGCACCCCCACTCTTTTTTTTAAATAAAATATTTGCCATATTTGTTGCCTTGCATACTACTAGTTTCCAATAAGGGCTCTAGAAGCTTGGGGTTTTTAATCCCTTGTTTTTGACCTAGATTTAATATTTATGCTCCAAACTGGAGGTCTAGCTCTAATAGTCCTGGACTGCCACTGTGTAGAAATGAGCCTGCATGTGTGAGCCTAAGTGCATTCCTGTGAGAAAATGGGAGTACCCACATCTGTGTGTGTGTGAGGTGGGCTTTGTGTGCGTGAGAGGCAGTGACTGTGCAAAAGAGATGGAGAGATACAGTCACTCGGCAGTCGTGTGTGTGTGTGTGTGTGTATGTGTGTGTGTGTGTGTGTGTGTGTGTGTGTGTGTGTGTGTGTGTGTGTGTGTGTATGTGATCATGGGACAGCAGTACTGTAGGCCTCTTTGTTCAGAAGCTTCGTTTGAAGGCTGGCCTTTGCCATCCCGAGCAGGAAGTGGTGATCTGCGTCCTTGGCAACAGGACAGAGTACAGAGAGAACAGAGTCCCTCCATCTGGGCCATGGGTTCTAACAAGATGGCTTTGTGTGTGTGTGTGTGTGTGTGTGTGTGTGTGTGTGTGTGCGTATGAGTGGGTCAGTTTGTGTGTCCCCCCACCTAGAAAAGACTCAGGGTCCAAACTCCAGGTGCTTCCCTGCCCAGCTGTGGCTCACCAGCCCCTACACAGGCTGCTCACAGTGGGGCCACACTGGACCCCATTCACCAGATGCAGCCGTGCTGGAGCTCGCTTGGTTTCAGCTGGAGGAAAGGAACTTGGTATATAGTGAGTCATTTTGTGAACGATTCACTCTTGAATCATTTTGGTGAACCAACTGAACTGATTCACAAATGGTGGTATTTCAGTGCATGTGTCCAGCTCTACTCGACTCCAGTCGGCACGGCTTTCCACTCGTACAGCTCCCCCACAAAATGGACCGGTGATGTCACAAATCCCCGTCTCTAACACTCCAGCCATCGGACCATCTCTCATCCTGTCTGACTCAATCCAATTAACAATGCCTCATCCGGTCTCACTCCATCCAATTAACAATGTCTCATCCTGTCTCACTCCAGCCACTTGACTATCCCTTATGCAGTCTCACTTCTGTCTCACTCCAGCCATTTGACAATTTCTCATTCTGTCTCACTCCTGTCCACTCCAGCCATTTGACAATTTCTCATTCTGTCTCACTCCTGTCCACTCCAGCCATTTGACAATTTCTCATTCTGTCTCACTCCTGTCCACTCCAGCCATTTGACAATTTCTCATTCTGTCTCACTCCTGTCCACTCCAGCCAACAAACAATGTCTCATTCTGTCTCAGTCCAGTCTCAGTCCAGTCTCACTCCAGCCACCTGACAATCTCTCATCCAGTCTCACTTCTGTTTCACTCCAGCCACTTGACAATTTCTCATTCTGTCTCACACCAATTTTACTCCAGCCACCTGACAATCTGGTATCCAGTCTCATTCCAGTTTCCCTCTAGTCTTACTTTAACCACCTGAAAATGTCTCATGTAGGCTCACGCCAGGCTCCTGACAATCTCTCATCCACTCTGTCTCTAGCTGACAATATCTCTTCTAGTCCACTCCTGCCTTACTCCCACCTCACTCTAACCACATGAAAATCTATCCCCCTGATCCCATTCCAGTCTCATTACACCACTTTTACTGACTCTTTTTCATTTAATGCAGCCATTCATTGGCAAACTGTGAGTCATTCATAAGAAATGACTCATTAAATGATAATAATAAATGATTCATTTATGCATGGATTCTTAGGAAAATTCCCAATATTCTTTGAAGTCTGCATGATCCAGTGTGTGTGTGTGTGTGTGTGTGTGTGTGTGTGAAACAGCAGTTTTAATGTGAACATCTCAGTTCTGATCCCTATCTCTGTTTGTACATGAATAGTGAGAGTCCTCCCCTTGCAGATAAACTCAGATTAAACACACTCCAACCGGCCCTGCGGCCCACTCCCCGGGTTCTGGCTGATATTCTTGGCTTATGGAGCATTAACACTACCCCCCTACACACAACCCCCCCTCACACACAACCCTATGTTTGCTTTAAGAGACCAGAGAGTCTCTATAATATGAACCCATGCTGTTTTTGGGCAAAGTGCCCGGGTTAATGGTGAAAATCTGGAGCGTCCCATCACTCTCTCTCTCCATCTGCCCCTCTTCTGCATTCCCTCCTTCGCCCCTCCTCCACCCCAACTCCTCTCCTTCTTTCCTCTCTTCTCTCCTCTTCTCTCAGCACCTCCCTGCTCCTGGCATTTCACAGACTCTCCCTCAGAGACCGGTGACCTCATCACTAGGCAGGAAGTCGGAGTGGGGGGTGTTCAAGTTCTCCTTGTGAAAGTAATTCCACACTTCCCTGAATATTATATGCTATGAGGGGGTGAGAGAGGGAAAGAGAGGGAATATGCGCTCCATATATTCAACAATAACTGTACCTTTTGCTGCATTTGAATTGATGGTAAATTTATATTAACAAAGCAAGCTCTTCAAAAAAAAAAAGAGTCACGGAAAAGCACCATTTCCTGAGTTACACAAACACATTCATTCATTCATTCATTCATTGTCTGTAACCTCTCATCCAGGTCAGGGTCGAGGTGGCTTGGAATCACTGGGCACAAGGTGAAAAAACACCCTGAAGGGGGCGCCAGTCTTTCGCGGGGCGACGTGCACTCACACACCACCGTGCCACACTTACACAAACACAACACTCTGCCATTCCTAAGGTTTTGGAGTCAGGTTTAGGGTTTAGTCTTAAGGTAAGGTTTAGGTTCATGGATCTGAGACTGAGTATTCAGGCTGGGTTGCCAGAAATTTATATAATCATCTCTGAATATATTTAGTACATATTTTACGGATCCTGAGAATGTTTTTTTTTAAGTCAGAAACATTTGAATTTACCTTGAGACTAAGCTTGTTGATCCGTCTCAAGGAAAATTCAAACACATCATCTACAGGACTGTACAGAAGTCTTAGGCACCTAAGATAATTATTATATATTTAAACTAATGCCTCCTCAGTGAGTGTGGTGCTTGAATAAAGTTATATACAATCACAGTAAGTACAATATAATAATAATAATAATAATAATAATAATAATAATAATAAAAACATCCCTTTTTTTCTTTAAAGTAGTAGGTGAGAGTGAGTTTGAAGAACAGTGTTTTGTTCAAATTTTCCTTGATTTGCATGAATTTATTAAATCAACAGCACACATTATTTAAAATCATTATTTATTATCCGCTAAAACTAGGTGTTGGATGATAACCTCAAACAATACGGACTCAACTAGGAGAGATGTGGAGAGAGTTAAACCAACAAATTCACACACTGTATTACACTGGAATAATGCGATATTGTTGTTTGTTTGCTTGCTTGTTTGTTTTGTTTGTCTGTATGTCTGTCTTTTTATTTGTTTATTTGTTTTCTTGTTTTATTGTTTGTTTGCTTGTTTGTTTTGTTTGTCTGTCTGTTTCTTTGTTTGTTTGTTTGCTTGTTTGTTTTGTTTGTCTGTTTGTCTGTTTGTTTGTTTTGTTTGTCTGTCTGTCTATTTGTTTGTTTGTTTGCTTGTTTGTTTTGTTTGTCTGTCTGTCTGTTTGTTTGCTTGTTTTTTTTGTTTGTTTTGTTTGTCTGTCTGTTTGTTTGTTTGTTTGTTTTGTTTGTCTGTCTATTTGTTTGTTTGTTTGCTTGTTTGTTTTGTTTGTCTGTCTGTCTGTTTGTTTGCTTGTTTTTTTTGTTTGTTTTGTTTGTCTGTCTGTTTGTTTGTTTGTTTGTTTTGTTTGTCTGTCTATTTGTTTGTTTGTTTGCTTGTTTGTTTTGTTTTGTTTGTCTGTCTGTCTGTTTGTTTGTTTGCTTGCTTGCTTGCTTGCTTGTTTGTTTGCTTGTTTGTCTGTTTGTATGTTTGGTTTTTTGTTTGTTTGTTTGTATGTTTTGTTTGTCTGTCTGTCTGTTTGTATGTTTGTTTGTTTGTTTGTTTGTTTGTTTGTTTGTTTTTTAGCAAATAAACACTAAATAGCTTTTAAAATTTCATAATCTCTGGTGCCTTTCCACAGTAGTGTATATCCAGAGATATAATTTGATATCTATATAATGTACTCCTTCTCAATTTTTACATATGGCTGTATATCATTTAAATTCATGTAACACTTTCACTCAAAAAATTAATAAATTTTTTCAGTGCAGAACCAAGAAATAAAAAGTATATATATATATTCGTAAACATATTCCAGAAAGTCTCATATTCTATGCACAATTCTTCTCGCTTGACTTTTGAGGGCAGAGTTCAGTCAATCATGAGTTAATAAACACGTTTATTGCTTCTAAATAATTCATAATACATAATCTACCCACAGAAACAAAACCACCCAGAGGAACAACTACATTAAAAATTAATAATGTATGAAATACATAATGGACGGTTACATACAGAAACCATCTGTTGACAGAACCACTCCCCGAACTCTTGTCGTAAATGGTGGTGCTGTGTGACTTCCTGTTTATAGACCCAGGTTTTTGGTTCTCAAAGCTTTCTGTTTGATTCTGAAAACTCTTGACCTTATTTTGATGCCATACTCTCCATCCCCAGCGTGGCAGCGTGAGTCTGTACTGTGAGAATCAGTGAGAATATCTCCGCATTGTTCCTGTGCTCACTGAACTGGACTGTTTGTTCACCTCTTCCTGTCGGAAACACACACACAAAAATGAGGTCAGGACAACGTTACAGTTACAACGCTGATTCAACATTGGCCCAGATGTTACTCTGTGCTCATTTACTCTGTCTGTCAGAGTTGGGGGACACTTCACCTACTTCTGAAACCTTCCAAGCAACAGCTCAAAGGCACATTTACTGTGAAATGACCCATTAAAATTCGCTAAGGTCAGGGCTCTGTGCAGGCCGTACACTTTAAACTGGCTCCAGAACATTATTCATCCTCCTTTACGACTGACACTGTGCACTCCTGTAGGTAGTTTTCTCATGACATTTGTGAAACACAAATTCATCCGTCAGAGAAATGGAACATGCTCTGATCTGAGAAGTGAGGACGCTAAATATTCACCAAGCTTTGACTAGGTGTAAAAATCTGAACATGGAGCTAACTGACAAAACTGATGGATTGTAAACATCCCAGACATTGGTATCTATTAAATATACACAAATGCATTAATATTCAAACGGAGACACTGGAAACATAGAGACACATACATAGAGAGAAGACAGAAGACAGACACATACACAGAGAGAGAGAGTGTGTGTGTGTTATAATGGGATGTCTGGAGTGGACTATTTCTTGGCAATTCGAATGGAATCTTATTGGAGAAAGATTGAATGCTTTAACGTTTACCAGACGTTTACACCCGCTCCAGATCATCCGCGACACAGTTAGAGTCAATAATTCATTTCAGTTGCATTTGTCGTGACAGAGAGCTTTGTTTAATGGATTATTTTCAAAATTGAAAAGACTGCGTTTAAGGAAAGAGTCTGGGGTTG
>NC_089805.1:9202034-9207034 GCF_029633855.1 Hoplias malabaricus | reverse complement strand
GAGAGAGAGGGCAAGAGAGAGCGAGAGAGAGAGAGAGAGAGAGAGAGAGAGAGAGAGAGAGAGAGAGAGAGAGAGAGAGAGAGGGCAGAGAGAGAGAGAGAGACAGAGAGAGAGGGCAAAGAGAGAGAGAGAGAGAGAGAGAGAGAGAGAGAGAGAGAGAGAGAGAGAGAGAGAGAGGAAGAGAGAGAGAGGGAGAGAGAGGAAGAGTAAGAGAGAGAGAGAGGGAGAGAGAGAAAGAGTAAGAGAGAGAGAGAGTGAGTTAGAGAGAGTGAGAGAGAGAGAGAGAGAGAGAGAGAGAGAGAGAGAGGAAGAGAGAGAGAGAGAGAAGGAGAGAGAGAAAGAGTAAGAGAGAGAGAGAGTGAGTTAGAGAGAGAGAGAGAGAGAGAGAGAGAGAGAGGGAGAGAGAGAGAGAGAGAGGAGAGAGAGAGAGAGAGAGAGAGAGAGAGCTGTGAAATCTCACTCTCTCCGACTCTGCCCCAGATCAGCTCGGACAGAACAGAGCGAGAACTTTACAGAACCTCTGAATATTTACGGACGTCTGTTTATTGGCTCTGGACGAAGCCGCTCCCCGCTGCCTCCCGAGGATGAGTCGCCATGTGATGGATGCGTCATACTCCACCGAACCTTGCCCTGCCTCGGATCGCCTTGGACGGGTTTAATGTTCATGTGTGGACAGGTTTATAATTCACATGGGCTTGGGTCCCACACAAAGCATTCACCAACTGCCCTACAGCACCGGCAAATGTCATTGTTAATCAAACTCAGCCTTCAGACCATTTCCCAAACACCGTTTCTCCAGAAGAAGTCTTTCAGCTGAGACATGTCTTCTGTCTGAAGTTGGACCGAAGCTGCGAATCATTCAAACATCTGTGGACGTCTTTTCACTGAAGACAATTCACCTTAAAACTGCAGTGCCTCTATTAACAGGGAGAACAGAGCCTCTATCATTTCTACTCCAGGCTCAGCACTGCAGAAACTGAATTATGTAACTTATGAAGGAGGGGCCCCCTGGCCCCTTGATATCAGTATAGTGCATTACAAATCTTACCTAGTGTTACTTTAATGTTCAGACAATTCAGAAAGCGAACAAGAGTAAACAGTTCAAGGTCAGTTCAAGTTCATGCCTGTAACCATCTGTCCAGTTCAGGGTCGCGGTGGGTCCGGAGGCTACCCGGGATCACTGGGTGCAAGGCGGGAACACACCCTGGAGTGGGCACTAGTCCTTCACAGGGCGACACACACTCACACATTCACTCACACACTCACACCTAGGGACACTTTGGAGTCACCAATCCGGTAAACCAGAGCGCTGAACAGTTCTCTGATTGGTCGGTGAGCAATCAGTCGGGAACACAACGCTCAGGGGAATTCTGGGAGTTCGTGTGAGTTTTCACTGTAATGCAGATATCAGTAGACTACTAAGTGTTTTACTTTTAGATCATGATAACGTGCCCTGGAAAAACTGTACGTACCCCTGATCTAGGGTAAAGATTTCCATAGAACTGTAGAAACCTTACAACAGCAAAAGGTGACTCACTTGTTATGAAGACCCCTGGTTTCAGACGGGGTACATGAGCATTTAGGTCATTTAGCCAACATGCAACACTCCCCACAAACAAGCCTCACACCAGCTCCGTACCTGAATCACCACTTCACTAAATCTACGTCATGATGTGAAGTAAACTCAGAAAGATTCGCTTATCAAACGTTGGAAGGAGAAATGTTGCAGCATGATTTCTCCATTTCCCTTTAATTCCAATCGGAGCATCTTCTAAACAGTTCTTAATAATTACACAAAACCTGTGAGGACATATTTCCATTCAACATCCATTTTGGCAGCTCCACGTACAACCAATTCCAATGAAGTTGGGACGTTGTGTAAAAAACGTGAATAAAAATGGAATACAATGATTTTTTTTGCAAATACTTTTCAACCTATATTCACACACCATGCAGTGACAGATGAGCTACTGTCTCTGACTTTACATCTACAAGGTGGACCAACAGTCCAGAGAGACAGTCCAGGGAGACAGTCCAGAGAGACAGTCAAGTGAGACAGTCAAGTGAGACAGTCCAGAGAGACAGTCAAGAGAGACAGTCCAGAGAGACAGTCAAGAGAGACAGTCCAGAGAGACAGTCAAGTGAGACAGTTCAGAGAGACAGTTAAGTTAGACACTCCAGAGAGACAGTCAAGTGAGACAGTTCAGAGAGACAGTCAAGTGAGACAGTCAAGAGAGACAGTCCAGTGAGACAGTCAAGTTAGACAGTCCAGAGAGACAGTGAAGTGAGACAGTCAAGTGAGACAGTCAAGAGAGACAGTCCAGAGAGACAGTCAAGTGAGACAGTCAAGTGAGACAGTCCAGAGAGACAGTCAAGAGAGACAGTCCAGAGAGACAGTCAAGTTAGACAGTCCAGAGAGACAGTGAAGTGAGACAGTCAAGTGAGACAGTCCAGAGAGACAGTCAAGTGAGACAGTCAAGTGAGACAGTTCAGAGAGACAGTCCAGAGAGACAGTGAAGTGAGACAGTCAAGTGAGACAGTCCAGAGAGACAGTCAAGTGAATCAGTCAAGTGAGACAGTCCAGAGAGACAGTCAAATGAGACAGTCAAGTGAGACAGTTCAGAGAGACAGTCAAGAGAGACAGTCCTAGAGAGACAGTGAAGTGAGACAGTCAAGTGAGACAGTTCAGAGAGACAGTCCAGAGAGACAGTCAAGTGAGACAGTCAAGTGAGACAGTCCAGAGACAGTCAAGAGAGGCAGTCCAGAGAGACAGTCAAGTTAGACAGTCCAGAGAGACAGTGAAGTGAGACAGTCAAGAGAGACAGTCCAGAGAGACAGTCAAGTGAGTCAGTCAAGTGAGACCATCCAGAGAGACAGTCAAGTGAGACAGTCAAGTGAGACAGTTCAGAGAGACAGTCAAGAGAGACAGTCCAGAGAGACAGTGAAGTGAGACAGTCACGTGAGACAGTCCAGAGAGACAGTCAAGTGAGTCAGTCAAGTGAGACAGTCCAGAGAGACAGTCAAATGAGACAGTCAAGTGAGACAGTTCAGAGAGACAGTCAAGAGAGACAGTCCAGAGAGACAGTCAAGTGAGACAGTCCAGAGAGACAGTCCAGAGAGACAGTCAAGTGAGACAGTCAAGTGAGACAGTCCAGAGAGACAGTCAAGTGAGTCAGTCAAGTGAGACCGTCCAGAGAGACAGTCAAGTGAGACAGTTCAGAGAGACAGTCAAGAGAGACAGTCCAGAGAGACAGTGAAGTGAGACAGTCCAGAGAGACAGTCAAGTGAGTCAGTCAAGTGAGACAGTCCAGAGAGACAGTCAAATGAGACAGTAAAGTGAGACAGTTCAGAGAGACAGTCAAGAGAGACAGTCCAGAGAGACAGTGAAGTGAGACAGTCAAGTGAGACTGTTCAGAGAGACAGTCCAGAGACACAGTCCAGAGAGACAGTCAAGTGAGACAGTGCAGAGAGACAGTCCAGAGAGACAGTCAAGTGAGACAGTTCAGAGAGGCAGTCCAGAGAGACAGTCAAGTGAGACAGTCCAGAGAGACAGTCCAGAGAGACAGTCAAGTGAGACAGTCCAGAGAGACAGTCAAGTGAGACAGTCCAGAGAGACAGTCCAGAGAGACAGTCAAGTGAGACAGTTCAGAGAGACAGTCCAGAGAGACAGTCAAGTGAGACAGTCCAGAGAGACAGTCCAGAGAGACAGTCAAGTGAGACAGTCCAGAGAGACAGTCAAGTGAGACAGTCCAGAGAGACAATCCAGAGAGACAGTCAAGTGAGACAGTTCAGAGAGACAATCCAGAGAGACAGTCAAGTGAGACAGTTCAGAGAGACAGTCCAGAGAGACAGTCAAGTGAGACAGTCCAGAGAGACAGTCCAGAGAGACAGTCAAGTGAGACAGTCCAGAGAGACAGTCAAGTGAGACAGTCCAGAGAGACAGTCCAGAGAGACAGTCAAGTGAGACAGTTCAGAGAGACAGTCCAGAGAGACAGTCAAGTGAGACAGTCCAGAGAGAATGTCCAGAGAGAAAGTCCAGAGAGACAGTCCAGAGAGACAGTCCAGGGCCAGTAAAGATGACTGGGAGCCAAGTTTTTCCTCACTCTTCTCCCCTTCTTGCAGTTTGATTGCAGGCAGTAAAGCAGGGGCTGTATTCACGCTGGCTCTTAAGGTGGAAATATTGCTGGCCGTGTTTGAAGCAGCCGGAGAACCACGCCGTCCAGCCATAAAAACCCTCTGTGCATGCTGTGAGCCAGCGAAACTGAGAGGACACCTGGGGCTAATGCTTGGACGTGGAAGGTCTAAAATGTCCAGATTGTCCAGCCCAAGTAAGCTCAGGAGGCTTGGTGTTCAGTGCTGTACTCCATGCAGCTGCATTACTTTAGTAAGGCTCCATGGGCAAGATTCCTAACACTGCATTCTCCTACCGAGACAAAATGCTCAGGACAATTGTGTCTGCTAAATGAAATGGAGGGTCTCTCTCTCTCTCTCTCTCTCTCTCTCTCTTTCTCTCTCTCTCTCTCTCTCTCTCTCTCTCTCTCTCTCTCTCTGTCTCTCTCTTTTCCGTAGTCATCCTGACCTGGGGGTGTGTAGAGGGGGTGGTTGATTTATAGAGCCAAGAGCTGTGCTCTAACTTTCCTGGAATCCTGAGCCTTTTCTTGAGGAGCTGAGGAGGGGGTTTGGCGAGAGGCTCACTGCTGGGACACGGTGAACTAAGGGCAGAAAGGGGGCCGTATTTCACTACAGCCATTAAATCAATTGACTTCCAGATGCACTCGGAGCAGGAGGTCTATTGACTGAGTTACAGAGCCCGCCTCTTCGGTTAGATCCATTTTTCCTTGCCGTGTTAAGCCACGTAGAGCTAAAGGAGTGTTACATGATCCCGAATGGCATGACTACAAACTCCATCAAGCCTTTTGGCGCTGACCCGCGGCCGAGCTGGAGCCCGGAGGGGGTCGAGCAAAGCTTTTAGGCTGGAGAGTTTGTGTGTTTAGAGACAG
>NC_089805.1:9174534-9197034 GCF_029633855.1 Hoplias malabaricus | reverse complement strand
TAGTCGTCTTTTCAATGTCTGTGTTTGGACGTCTTTTCAACTTTCATTTTCAACCTTAAGAGAACGTTGATTAGACGTGCAGTCATTTTAACGTTGAATCAACGGCTAAATGTTTACTGGGTACACAGATGCTCCATGTTTACTTGTGCAAACAGAAAGTGCTGGAACTTTTGCCCCTGATAGGCTAATCAGTGGGCGGCGTGCTGGTTGGTCAGTGGGTGGGCAGTCTGCTGATTGGTCAGTGGGTGGGCAGTCTGCTGATTGGTCAGTGGGTGGTTTGTAGCTTTTACTTCATTGTTGCACTCAAAGGTAGTACATGTAGGTGTCTGTATCTCAGACTTGGGAAAATTCACTGTTGCAAACATTCCTGCAAACATTTTAATTACACACAAAATATTTCTACAGCAACAAACTCGTTTTACATACAGCATGTGTGTACTATATCTCACCAAACATTTTCACACACATTTTACAGCTGCAAATTAGTTCACACACTCAGAAACGAGCATGCACTTTTCTCACACGCACACAAACATCAGCAGGCTGTGGAAACATCAGTGAACACCATTTCACAAGCTCAAAGTATTAATTACCTAATTTGATTCCATGATGGTACCCAGTGATTCAAGTTAGGGCTTGACCAGGATGGAACGGGTACAAAAAGTTTACTAATGAACTAATTCCAGTTTTGGGATTCCCTTTAGACTACACTTAAAAACTTCACCTGTAAAACGAATGACCTAACGTGTACATCAGAATAGTGAGAGTTACTATATCTGCAGCTGTGCGTCAAGGTAGTGTTTGTTTAGACACTAGTCATTTCCTTTTATGCCATAAAAAGTAAGTGAGTTTGTTATTGTATATCATCACTCTATTTCTCCACAGCCACGCGGCATGGCTCACACAGTTTGAGCAATCAGCGAGTGTATTTCAGCTGACCAGAGCTTCCGAGGAAGAACTGTGTAGTCATTATCTTGTGAAAACCCTGGTCACAGACAACAGCTCGAAGGGCAGCCATCTCCGCTTGACACTGTGGCTCCTATCAAATCCCAGCTGGACAGGCCAGAGCCCGGCTGCATGCTTGAGACATCTGTCATCATCAGTTTGAGTGGGTAAATGTGGCCTCAGTCTGAAGGGAGGATGAGAACAGTGGTGGTGGGCGGCTTGGGGGGGTGGGGGCGGGAGGGGGGTGTCGTTCAGGCTAAATGAGCAGGACTGCAGTTTTGGTTTCAGATGCTTTGTGAAGTTTCTCAGGGCTGGTGCATTTATCAGATTTGTTTTTAGAAACAACCCATGGGTTATTTCCTGTCCCATTTTTTTCTGTTTACATTACAACAGCTGGTTGTTTATGTAATATGGAAATTTCTGAAACTTTATGGTGCACCCATTGTAGGCATAGCTACAAAGAAAAGCTGCTCTGAGGCATCTGCACATGAGCTTAAGGTCACTACGCCCAATGCCAAGTGTCAGCTGGAGGAGTATAAATCCCCCAGACTTTGATATTTGGAGTTGGAGTAGCTGATTGGTTCATACTGTGGTTTGTGTACCGCTGGTGGTGCGTGAAGCATCCTGAGGTGGTATGCCATGTGAAAATGTACAACGTTGACTGAAAAAAAAAGTTAAAAGGTGAAAATCTAAAGTTGTAATGTGATTTTTTAACACTAATAAATGTTATTACCAAATTTAGCCACTACTTTCTCCCATAACCTACTCTTTTTACAGAGTCATATTAGTGGCATATTTGGGTTTATTCAGTGAAGTAAACACTGCGTTGCTACTGTTGAGTTCAGAAGGTACACTTCCTCCTCTCTCTGGGTCTCACACACACCCACACACACACACACGTGTTTTTAGCATTAATTTTCTCCACTAAAGTTTCTGTGCTCTCCCTAAAATGTTTACTGAGCAAATTAAGGGATTCAAATTCAAATATCATCAAAACTACACTGAGATTTTATTACAAGTTAAAGAACATTTGTCTCTAGCCAGTTTGTCATGCGACGTTCACTCACACCTACGGACACTTTTGAGTCACCAATTCACCTACCAACGCGTGCTTTTGGACCGTGGGAAGAAACCCACGCAGACACAGGGAGAACACACCAAACTCCTTACAGACAGTCACCTGGAGCAGGACTTAAACCCACAACCTACAGGTCCCTGGAGCTGTTTGACTGTGACACCACCTGCTGCACCACTATGCCCCTAATCTTACACTGATTTGATTATTTTACATTTAAAAATTCCTTATTAAAAGCTTTAGTGTTAAGAAGACCCCATGTGATTAATCACGATTGATTACAGGGAATTGTGCGATTAATTATTTTTATTTTTATTGATTTACATCACAAGTAAATTGTCATTCTTCTCTAAATAAAATAAAATAAAATAAAATTAGTTAGTTTTTTGCAGAAAGCAATACCACATTCTCAAATATCAACTTAAAGATCTGAAGCAGGGCACTTTCACATTCCAAATCCCAAGAAATATCTTGGCACGCGAAACGGTAAGTCATTAAGACTGGTGAAAAACTTGCCAAAGTGATGAAAGTCCAGGATCAAGTACTTTTAAAAAATGGATGCTGAACCTGATCTGTGTTTAAAGCTCACTAATCTAGAACACTGTCCCTTCCACTGCACAGCCCTTTCATTAAACTGGAGTAGCTGTTTTGATCTGGAACTAATCACCCAGCATCATATCTGATCTCATGCCAGTAGCTATCAAATCCTCACAGAAACGGTCTAACATCGACCGTAAAGCCTTCCTGGAGGAATAGACTTAGTGTAGTTAAGAGATGCAGAAACTCCCTGTACTTACACCCTTCTGCTGACCGTATAATGTGCGTAACAATTTCACTGGCTGCATCCAGAACTGAAAGTGGGACCAGAACTATACTTTGAAAAGGATCCATGGAAACTATGATCTTTCTTGATGAGCGAGTGAGTGTATTTGTTGCTCGTTCCATCCCAGTGATTGGGTTGCTGGGTCTAGCCATGAAAAGTAAAATGGAGGTTAAGGCACTTCTGCCATGGCTGTTTTTTCTAGGCGTCAAGTAGGCTCAGATAATGAACTGCACCGTCCTGAATGGCCGCCTGCGATTCCAGCGTCCGTAATTGTGCTGTTATTGTGCTCTTGATTGGATCTGGCCGGCGTGTTGTTTTAGTTTTGATTCGCTGCGGCCTATGAGGTCATTCTGTAGCTGGCTCCAGCTGTATCAACATCTCAAACCTTTTCCAGAGCTCCTTGCACACACTGATACGCAGAACACAGTGCTGGTGTTTATAAGAAGAAATAAAAAAAAGAATGCTGCCCGTCCTTCCAGGGAACTGCAGACCCCTGCACGAACCTGCTCCCTCAAATCAAAGGCCAGGGACGACGGGAAGAGGACAGCTAGAGTCTAAACAAAGCTTTCATCTGATAGCTGAAGTGTTTGGATAGTTATGGACAGAGAGAGGAAGGTGTCCCACACACACACAGATCAGAACAATTATTAGCACTCCCACCATGAGGAAACGTGACAGGAGGGTCAGCAGGAGGCTTCCCACTGTAGAAACTGTATCGGAAAACACATGTCAAAGGCACATGTCAAACCATGTGTGTATGCTTTTTAAGGTACGGTTTCCTATTGGTTTTGACTTTCTTTTGATCCGTAAAGTACCTACACATCAGGTGGCGCTACCTTAAGCTATTAACAGTTAATGAGGGCGATCCCCTCGACTGGCAGGTAAAATCTGGGGCAGTTGGAGTGACAGAAACAGCACTGTCTCCTCCCTCAACATCCACAACTGGGGTGCCCTTGAGCAAAGCATCCATCTCCCAACTGTGCCAAAGGTGCTGGAACGGCTGCCATCACTCCCTGTGTGTGTTTACTCATTGACCCTACTATGTGTGTGTGTTCAATGCCACACATGGTTTAAATGCAGAGGCACAATTTCTTAGCATTTTCTGCATTGAAAGTAAATTATTTTTTTTTTAAATAATGGTTCCTAGCAAATTTCTTCAGGGAATCAATATGCGTTCAACAGCACTGCCCCAAAACTCTTTGAACACCTTTGTTCTTAAGTGTCTCTGACAGAGCATGGAGAACATCAGACAGATGCTTGTTAAAGCTGATCCAGGATCCGATTTCAGAGCTGATCCCAAAACCATGACACCCTAGACGCTTGAGTCGAACCCAGTGACTGCTCTAAAACCATGTAAAACCAGGTTGCATGGATTTATGGAGGGGTGAGCTTAGCCTTGAAGCATATATTCTGGAGTAAAGGAGCACTATTAAAAATATGTTTGGGATGAGTTAGAGTTGTGATCCAGAGCTAATTTTAGGCCACCGTGTTTGCACACAGAGAAATTTGTTTGGTGGGGATTAGGTGCCTTGTTCAAGGGCACTTCAAGGGCACTTCAGTCATGACCTGCTGGCTCTGGGGATCGAATCTGCAACCTTCCAGTTACAAGCCCAGTTCCCTAACCACCAGGCCATGGCTGCCCCAAGATCAGCTCCTGAGCTCACTGA
The DNA here is from genome assembly GCF_029633855.1 of Hoplias malabaricus. Classification (NCBI taxonomy): domain Eukaryota; kingdom Metazoa; phylum Chordata; class Actinopteri; order Characiformes; family Erythrinidae; genus Hoplias; species Hoplias malabaricus. Next base: position 9,192,524 of record NC_089805.1, on the reverse strand, counting down.
TGTTCATGTGGGAGGGGAGAAGAAATAGTGAGTCTCTTGACCATAAATGTACCCCTGTCCTTTGCTAGTGATCTCCCAATGACAGGGCCCATATTTAGACCACTGCACCACTTACAAGCCCACCAGTGTTGAAACTTCAGAAGCCATGTGAGCTTCATGGAGGGGTGGAATTATTAGTTTTGGTGCCAGAAAACTAATTAATTTCACCAAATGCTCACGGAATTTACAGCCATTAGGCCCCTTACATGGAACTGAGGAAGTGGATTTTAAGCTCACATGTAGATTACCACAAAGAGATTCCCACTTCATTTCCTTGCTTTGCTACAGAGATTGCATAAGCTATGAGTGAAGGATGTCCGCATATATTTAGATAGTCTCCTTGCATTTTTAAGTTGGTAATAACTTCAGAAGGCATCACACACTGATTATCGGAGCTATAAATTCCTGCTATACAATTCCTGCCAGAATATAAATACCCACATTTAGAAGAGGTGGTACAGTGCAGTGAAAGTCTTGTTCTGTGTGGAAAATTTGGGCATGCTGAAGGCCACGGTATGAAAGAAGTAGCTAAATTTGCATGTGTATAGAAGTATATGTTCATACAGGTCAATCAGCATTGGCAAAACTCCCAGTCTACAGGATATTCTCCTAAGAATTGTGGGCAAAATATGAAACTGACGAACGGAGACAGTGAGGGTGTGTTGTAGCTTGTCAATGAAAATTGTTTCACTTCCAGGCAAGAATTTCCTAACACAGGTCCTAGAAGTTAACAGATGTCCACACGTAACAGCATGTCATGAACATATGTCATGTCTTTTGCTCACTTCAGCTCACAAAGCTGCGTTGATTACAGTGAGCGAAAGGCCACAAACATTGGACTTTTCATGATTGAAAGCATGTTATCTGGTGGGATGAATCTCATTTCTGTCCATATGTGACTGATGCTAGACGTCTTGTTCATTGTAAACCTCAGGAAGCTTTCAATAAGGACAGTTGAGGACAGTTATGGTTCAAGCTGAAGGAGGCTCTGTGATGTTCTGGGGGTATTTTAATTATGTGGAAATGAGTCCTTTCATTGGTGCTACAATGCCAAAATTGAGCTGCTGGAAAACCAGTTTTTGCCATTTGGTCACCATCTTCCATAGCGCCTTTGCCACCAACAAGGAACCAGAAGGGTTCCAATTCACAGTTAGTTCCCAACTAGAACCAAAGAAAGGTTGGTTTTTCAGTACAAACCGTGACATCATCCACGGTGCGCTGTCAGGCGCAATGGTCAAAACCACGGCTCTGAGTTGGTTACGTTTCTCCTCTGTTCACAACCTCAGCAGGACGGCTCTGAACTCAGCAACATTTACACAGTATTATATCTCACTCTGATCTGACTCCACGGTAAACAAAGTATAAACAATGACCCTAGCATGACTCTGACAGTTTATCTGTGGCTCTGACGATGTGTTCAGCTGCAGCGATGCCCCCTGCTAATGATGTATCCTTGGTTCCCCTCTAAACTTGTAGAACCGTGGGCCAGTTCACTGAAATAAACGAGGTTCCAAGATTCAGGAATGATTCTAGTTCAAGAACCAGAAAAGAGAAATATATCAGTACTATCCGTATATTCCAAGATGAGAGTTCTTGCACTCACAGGACTGCAACTGTGACTGACTGGCATGATGAACATTCAGGGGCATTTCCATATCTGGACTTGCCCACAAAATCCCCAGACTGAGTTCTTCTGGATTTCCATGGAATGATGAATAAAATGCCAGGGATCTGGCAAACTGCATTATTATATCTGAGATGCTTTGTCTCTTGCATCCAGGAACTTGTCCAGGCTTTGCCAAATCGCAACACAGCTGTTATTTGTGCTTATGGAGGTATTAGATGCTAGTGGGTGTATGTCAGTCACAGGTGACAATTTTTTTCTGGTGAGTTTATGATGTACAAGTATTAGCCAGAGTTTTTCACAGTAGATCAGATATGACACCACAAACGTTGGGGGAACCCTGATCTCAAATCTTCACACAGTCTTTGTAGAAAACAATAACTCAGTTCTCAGACCAACTTTGGTTTTTTTCAGTGATAACAACTTCTCAAAGAGGTGTAAGGATTAGTGCAGGCTTGCAGAAAGGGGATGTTTTTTAAATATGCTGAGCAGTGCACAATGGTATATGACTTAAGTAGCTACAAATAACTTTGTCTCTTTGGCAATCTAAGTCTTGTGCAATCATTTTGTCTCAGGCATTGGATTATATTACGGTCAACAGTTATGCTTATGCTAGTACGTCTGAAAGCACTGTCCTGGGAAATGAAGACGTTCACAAGCTCCCCTGATAAAATCAGAGGAAATAAAACAGTAGACATTGAAGTACCGCAAGGTCTCATTTCCCTGTCTGACCGTCTGGACTTGAAGGGGGACATGAGAGTGTGTCTGTGGGAGCGTGTTGTCAACAACAGCTAGAAGTTCTATCAAAGGTGTGTGAGATTTTAAGGCGGTCTGCCATCCTGTCGTTTCCCTGCTCACTTTTACCCTTTGCTAATTTTTACGATGTTGACAACAGCCCTTGTCCCACCCGGCACTCTTCCTTAGCCTCATCATAAACAAAGCAGGCCATAGCTATAGGGGGAGCCTTGAGGAATTTTGACTTGCAGCCTTATGATTTTGGTGAAATAAAAGTTTAAGGAACAAAACAATGCTTAATCTCAATGCAGTCTCACCACGGCCAGTGGAAGGTTAGTTGATTTTGCGAATTTGGAAAAAAGAACCTGAAAAGAAAAGGCACATTTGTGAAAACACCATTCCTCCTCCTCTGAGCATAGAAGTCTGTACTGCAAAAAAATAACCATGGGAAAGGGATTTCATTATAAACGATGATGTTTCGGCTGGTTCACACCTGAGGATCAGCGAGCGATGGAGTGATGACTTCCCTCTACTCTCTATCCTCTGGTCTCATATCCACACAGCACTGTGCAAAAAGTCAGAGACTACAAAGCATTTATTTACTTTCCTGTCAAACATTAAGAAAAAGTTCACAACACTCAAACCCCAGTAAATAATTATTAAATCATCATTTTTAATATAAACTGTGTTTTGATAAAAAACTGGCGCCCCCTCCAGGGTGTATTCCCACCTTGTGCCCAATGATTCCAGGTAGGCTCTGGACCCACCATGACCCTGAACTGGATAAGGGTTACAGACAATGAACGATTGGTATGCACTGCTGTAAAATCAATTCTGTGTTTTGCTCATTTTGATTCCACACCAATCACAGAACCTACATCATCTTAAACGGGTAGTAAATGCAAACATGACTCATTTCAATTTTCCTGCTGAAATTTCTTTATTGCGCATTTTTAGAACTGAACTGTTGCAGATTTACTGTAAGCATTACTAAAAAAAAAGGAAATAGACAAGAAAGGAGATAATTTGCCAAGTCAAACAAAGAAGCTGCTTTTGTTCTCAAAATAAATGACTGACTTAAGTGATGTATAAACAATATCTGTTTACAGTTTTATTTTCAAGTAATTTTTCATAATAAAAGTCATGAACAGTCTCCTCATCACCTTTTCATTAATATCTTCTGCCTACTATAGAGCCTTTGTCTAGTGTATGAAAGATCACCTGGTTACCTGGCTCAGACACACACACACACACACACACACACACACACACACACACACACACACACACACTGAGTTAGAGCTCTTTCACTCACCGAGTTCGTCAATCTTCACATTGATGTAGCTTGTTGGATGTATTTCTCTGTTTGTATGTATATGTGTGTGTGTGTGTGTGTGTGTATGTGTTTATGAGTGTGTGTACAGGAAAGAGATGGTTTTCATCAGCAGGTGGACAGATGAAAGCCCCCTTTTGAGGGCCAAACGCTCTCCACACTATCAGATGACCCCTGACGCTGACCCCTGGCCCGAGTTGTCTGGCCAGAGGGCAGTGTGAGCTCACTGTGATGCAGTGCAGGAGAGAAGAGTGTTTGTTTGTTTCTGTGATGTGTAAACACCCTTTTGTGGGATTACAAACAAATAGTTTAGAAAAAACAAATGCTTAATAATAACCTTTTCACCCCCACCCACCCACACAGACCACCATCTGACACATCATTAATGTTATAATCATTATCGCTGTTTCACTGCCAGTCCCTCTACCTCTCTTTCTCTCTCTCTCTCTCTCTTTCACTTTCTCTCTCTCTCTTTCTCTCTCTCACTCTCTCTTTCACTCTTTCTCTCTCTCTCTCTCTCTCTCTCTCTCTTCTCTCTCTCTCTCTCTCTCTCTCTCTCTTTTTCTCTCTCTGTCAGTCTCTCTCTCTCTCGCTCTCTGTCTCCAGTCTTAGAAGGTGTTTGCAGTGTGCCCGGCAGCTGGACGCATGACCTGCGCAATTTAAGCCTGTTTCACCCTCCACTGCTTCACTTCCTCCTCCACTGTCCACACACTCATCTACTCAGCAATCCCTTCATTCCATCCTCCCTTCATCCCCCTTTCCTCTTCACCTGCTCCCCGGCAGGGGTCTGCATGACTGCGCTGAGATCCTGCCTCATTTCCCTGAATAAAAACGCACTGAAACATCTGGAGCCTGTGGGTTTAAACCTGAGTGAGTGAGTGATTAGAGATGAGTCTCTTTCACTCTTTAGAAAAACAGCTGCTCCTTTAAACTGAGTCCAGCTGGACATAGTCGGATCCTGAGCGGTATTCCTCTTCAAAACATCGGCCACACATCAGACAGTGCTGAGGTCATATCTGTTTAGGAACGGAGATGTAAATCATGGTGAGGAACAGTGGTAAAGCATTGGCTGATGCACACTTCAAGCCAAACCTTCACACAAACAAAATATGAAATATGAAAACGCTCCAGTAATTTTCACCTCCAGTTTTCCCAGTATTCACACCATTCAGCAGAACTCACACCAACGTACCACCATCACCACCGTGCCATTGCCACTGCATGACCACCTCGGTCTTGACAACTGAAACACAGCATGAAAGGGCACTAATAAAGTCTGTAAAGTACAGTCTGTACTTGTAGAACTGCACAGTGCTCCTGTGTGTTCAGTGGGAGCTGAGAGAATGGACGATGTGTGTAGAAACAAATAAGTGGCTTTGAAGTTTTGGTTGATTGGTGTAATATGATATTCGTTATTAAGTAGAACTCCAAAGATCCAATGAGGAGCCTTGAAGAAGACTGTAGCTTTGAAAACCGACAGGGAAACTGGATTCAGGTTCCTTTCATCTGCCGTTAAACTTGTCAACCATCATCGTTAAGATCGATCCATTAGAAACAGGCCTAGAGATTAGCACGAGAAATCTGACCAATCGGATTCGACTAATTTCCCTTAAATACCCCCACATCAGTGTCCAGAGCCAGGCACACTGCTTTAAATCTGACATCCGTCACACGCCAAACACACAGCACAGCATCTGTCAGCATAGGGTTTTCCGAGAACCAGAGCCAAAGAGGACCAGACCCTGATGGTTGCCATATGGTCCCAGGTCAAAACAACAGATTTCGCCTTTACCCCCTTCCAGGTCCTCCCAGATTAAATATCAGCGGAGATGGAGGTGTCCTCCCAACCTTCCCATATGTCCATTGTTCTTATCGCCATATTTCCTTTAAACAAGAGGAAGGTCATGTTGGCTCTTTGATAGAAACAGACCCCCACTGCCTCTGAACATGTGTTTTAAAGCTTTGGTTGGAGGAGTCACACATTCAAGGTGATTTCACACATGAACGTCTAGACCCAGGTTTGTGTTTAGTTACAGTGTATACGTTTGAGCAGAGAAGGTCTGTTTTCACACTGTAGTTTAATGAGTAGACTAAAGAACTTTCCTGCATCCTGCCGTCATCGACGTGAGCTGCACCTCTGATCAAACGCTGATCGGTTTGTAGAGGGCAGTGTGTCTGAATGAACAGATTCATTTCTACTGTTTACTACTTACCACCACTATTTATTCGGGGTTCAGACCAAGATATATCTTGTTTGCAGCTCCTTATTAGCATTTTTGGTTCCACTATAAATGGCTGAACTCATAGCGCTGGCTGATTAACGCTGCGTAATAAATCACACCTGAATGCATTTTAGATTCTACACTACTGAGTGCCCTTCTGATAGCGTGGCAGTGTGTAGAGTACGAGTTTGTGGTTTGGGATAGAGCAGAAATAACAGAGTGGAAACTGCTGTTGTTAAACTTTATGTTTACTACAGTCACTGTGTGAGAGGGGGTTATACGTCATGTGAACAACTCTGAATGTTAATGAATGCAGAATCACTGAGAAAAGTTTTATATCAAACGATGATCGCTGTTCACTGGTGATACGCTGTTTTCCCTGAAAGAGAGTGGTGTGGTTAGAGCAATGATTTTACAGGTAAATTCAAGTTTTTTTTTTACATTTTCTGGCTGGTTACACCCATCTCTGTCTCATATGCTGCCTCAACTTCCTGCAATTGGAACCATTCAAAAATTGTTTTCACACCACACACGTGTTCAGTTTTGGACCCTGCAGAGCACTGATTGGCCAGAGAGACCTGTCAATCACCATGAAATACAGAGCTCCAGCACAAACTTGTCGCTTGTAAAATCTTGTAAAGTTATAGCAGCTTTCACATTTGCTTTTATCCGACTCAAAACAACAGCTTGTAACAGTACCCCGAGGGGTTGTGAAGAGGTTCAAACGCTCCTTGGGACGGTGGCCAGTGAAAATCTCCAGCAAAGGACGATGAGAACTGGGGTGCGGAACCTTATTCAGTCAAAAAAACAAAACAAAAACAACATGTGAGTATACAACGAGTAAACAGCGCAAACAGCTAACTTTACCACCAATGTTTTTGTGATTCTCAAAGCCTGCAGTTCCTGTGGGAGTTTGTGACGTCACCAGCTCCACTTTGCGGGGTAACGGAAAAGTGGAAGTGGAAAAGTGACCAACTAAAAGCGAGTCACGCACAGCCGAGCCGAGTCGAGTCGAGCCCAGTCGAGCGGAGCTGATCCCATGCAGTGGAAAAGCACCATTTCATCTGGACTGAGATCCCTTCTTTTGGTCTGAACAAATGTTGGTCCTTTCATCCAGAACATGGTCCAAGGCACCTTACACATATGCCGTTTTGGTTCGGACCAAACTGACAGATCAGAAAGTCCAGACCAAACAAAGCATGTGTGAAAGCACCCTCAGCTATGTCTTTTAGTGATGCTTTTTCATGTTGTGAAATTGACCTTATACCGACACCAACAACCTGTAACATGTTCAGGGAGGTCCCTTTCTGTGGAGCATAAACAAGTCCATTCAAATACTAGGAAACAAAGGGATTCTTCATCTTATTTGAGTTGCATATTTAATAGCAAAGAGAGAGACAGAGAGAGAGAGGGGATGACTGAGGAATATGAGACACACAGTGAATCGCATTGAGTACTTTACATTTATCAAGATCCCCCAAGTCATGCCCCCAAGGCGTCCAAGAGAACAAAACTGACCTCGCTCTCTGGGTGGGTGGGATGGCAGTGTGGCCCTCCCTCTCCCCTCATCACAAGAAGAATGCGAGCCAGCAGTGGTGTCTGTTAGCTGGCGTAAGCTGGGTTTGCCAAAGCCTTCTTAGTATTAAGATAATTGCAAAATAGTAGAGAAAGCATCACACTAAACCAGTGAAGAAGATCTGAATGCTAAGGAGCTTTTGGGAAAATGGGCTCTGAGCAGTTAACATTCCAACAAAAACTCCAATATGTATGAGCACTTAAGAAATTCAGAACATTTCTGTCATGATTTGTTAGGATTAGTTTTGTTTTGCACCTAAAGAAGAGGTCTCTAAAAAAACAGAGCCATACAAACACAAAGCACCGCTATTTCTAATGTCTTAGAACTTGTACTTAGATTTAAGGTTAGGTTTAAGGTTAGGTTTAGAGTTAGGGGATGTTTCAATGCTGATGTTTCACGCTCGGTTGCCAGAAATTGATTTATTACACAATCAGTGCAATCTGTATTTAGTACACGATATATATAAAACAAGAGAATGGTCTTTCAGTTCAATATGTGTAAGCTCACCTTGAGACCAGCCTGAGCATTCTCCTCCAAGTGTGTTGAGCTTAGAAAATGGCAAAACCCATGTGTGTGTGTGTGTGTGTGTGTAATCAAACTCATAAAAATGCTTTGCTGCTTTTTGGTGGTAAAAGTGACCGATTGCACCTTTTAAAAAATGCATTTCAGGCTCCACATCACACGCTGGTGTCATGTTGCAGCGTTAAAGACCGAGCTATTCCCTTTATAACAGCATTATTATGGCAGTATTAGGAGCGTAGAAATGGACGTGCAGGTTAGAGTGTGTTTTGTTAAGGACCCTCAAGTGATGCTGTGTAAATAAAGGACTAATCCCCAGGAAGTCACAAAACTCATGTTCTCCAGCCCCTCCTGATATCTCTAGGGGTTTCAAGCCTCCATTCTAATCTCTCTCTCAGGCATTCTCTCTCTCTCTCTCTCTCTCTCTCTCTCTCTCTCTCTCTGTCTGTTTTCTATTTACTTTGTTTTCAAACACCCTCACTCTTCTCCTATTTCATGTGTTCTTTGTTCCTCTTTCACTATAAACACTGATCATCCATTGCATTATGACCACCTCCTTTATTTGGATCACTCTTGCTGTTGCCCGTGTCCGCTCACTGTCCACTCAGACACACCCAGTTTGCTGGTCCACCTTGCAGATGTGAAGTCACCCTGAGGTGTTTAAAAACTCCAGCAGCTCCGCTGTGTCTGATCCACTTGCTCAAACTTGATTGCTCAAAGAATGGACAGTGAGTGTAGAAACAAGGAGGTGGTCATAATGTTATGGCTGGTCTCACTTTATATATTTCTCTGTCTTTTTCTTATCATTCGACTCTTGTATACTCTCTCTCTCTTTCTTTCTTTCTCTTTCTCTCTCTCTATATGTTTCCCATTCTCATTCTGTCCTTAACAGGATGTATGAAATCTTCAGACTGAAACCCAACACTGCGGCACTGAGAGAACACACACCCACACAGACACATACACACACGCACACACACGTAATGATCAGCACAAAGACACACAAACACATATGCTTCAGAGCATGGGAACTGCATGGTCGGCCCCTCACTGCAGCGTTACAGGAGCCCCCCTCTGCTCTGCTGGAGGGGACGCTGCGCTAATAACGAATGTGCTGATGATTTACGTCTCTGGGACTTAGCACAGATCTAAACCTAAACAGAGCTGTGAAGCACTGATAAACATCTTCTAGAAGAAGATCGGCTCCTCTTGCTGAGAAACAAACCACTGGTCAGAGAGGTCAGGGTCCTGCCGGAGAAGAGAAATGACCGGAGTGCATTTAAAAGCCTTACTGCCCTTAGCCAACCAGCAATTTACATTTAACAACACACTTTTCTTTTTCACGTCCTGGTGATGCCTCAGGATTCTGGGAGCAGGAGTCCAAGACAGCACAACTGACTTCACTCTCTCGCAGCGTGGGAGAGATGGCCCTCCCGCTCCCCTCATCACTGTCCTAGCCAGGGTGGATGTCTGGTGGCTGGCAGAGCAGATGTGGGCTGGGTTTCCCAAATCGGTAAATGGTAGAAAGAGAATTTCTATTTAAAGAATGTCTTAATGTTAAGAGGTTTTTGGGAAACCGGGCCATGGGTAGATACTGTTCTCCTCCAAGCGTTTTCATTGCGTTAACAGCACGGAACTAGCTGTTGTACTGTGCATATGACAATTAATCTCTTCAATTTTAAAGAAACGCTCTGTAAGATTGGGTATTTTTGCTCCTGGGTTTCCTACCCTCCTCCAGCATTTTCAAACACGTTTTTTCAGAAATGTTGGGACACTGAGCAATGTGTAAATAAAAACAGCAATGATGTGCAAAGAATTTAAACCCTGTATTTAATTGAAAATAACAAAAACAATAGAAACACACCCTGGAGGGGGCCCAGGTCCTTCACAGGGTGATACACACTCACACATTCACTCACACACTCACTTTTTGAGTCGCCGATCCACTGGAGCACCCGGAGGAAGCCCACACAGATACAGGGAGAGCACACCACACTCCTCACAGATAGTCACCTGGAGGAAACCCACACAGACACGGGGAGAACACACCACACTCCTCACAGACTGTCACCCAGAGGAAACCCACGCAGACACAGGGAGAACACACCACACTCCTCACAGACAGTCACCCGGAGGAAACCCACCCAGACACAGGGAGAACACACCACACTCCTCACAGACAGTCACTCGGAGGAAACCCACGAAGACACAGGGAGAACACACCACACTCTTCACAGACAGTCACCTGGAGGACGTCCACGCAGATACAGGGAGAACACACCACACTCCTCACAGACAGTCACCTGGAGGAAACACACGCAGACACAGGGAGAACACACCACACTCCTCACAGACAGTCACCCGGAGGAAATCCACCCAGACACAGGGAGAACACACCACACTCCTAACATACAGTCACTCGGAGGAAACCCACGAAGACACAGGGAGAACACACCACACTCCTCACAGACAGTCACCCGGAGGAAACCCACACAGACACAGAGAGAACACACCACACTCCTCACAGACAGTCACCCGGAGGAAACCGACACAGACACAGGGAGAACACACCACACTCCTCACAGACAGTCACCCGGAGGAAACCCACGCAGACACAGAGAGAACACACCACACTCCTCACAGACAGTCACCCGGAGGAAACCCACGCAGACACAGGGAGAACACACCACACTCCTCACAGACAGTCACCCGGAGGAAACCCACGCAGACACAGGGAGAACACACCACACTCCTCACAGACAGTCACCCGGAGGAAACCCACCCAGACACAGGGAGAACACACCACACTCCTCACAGTCACCCGGAGGAAACCCACGCGGACACAGAGAGAACACACCACACTCCTCACAGACAGTCACACGGTGGAAACCCACGCAGACACAGGGAGAACACACCACACTCCTCACAGACAGTCACCCGGAGGAAACCCACGCAGACACAGGGAGAACACACTACACTCCTCACAGACAGTCACCCGGAGCTGGAATCGAACCCACAACCTCCAGGTCCCTGGAGCTGTGTGACTGCGACATCTACCTGCTGAACCACCATGCCACCCAATTTTATTTATTTATTTATTTATTTATTTATTGTTATTATTTTTTATATTTTCACATATTGAATTTGATGCCATCAACAACAACAAAAACAACCAAAATCTGGTAAGTCGTGTAATGCTAAAAAAAAAGAAATGCAACATCAGAGACATGTCTAGGTTTAAAAAGAGTAAGAGAGGCTGAGTCTTTCAGAAAAAAGATGGGGAGGCGTCTATCACTCACTGAAAGAATACCCAAGCAAATAGTGAAGCAATTTCTCGACAAGAAAATAGTAAAGAACCTGGGGATTTCTTCATCTACAGCATGTGATGTCATTAAAAAAATTTCAGAGAATCAAGAGGAATCGCTATATGCAAAGGGAAAAGCCCCAAAAGCAGTATTAGCTGGCTGTGGTTCTGGGGCCCACACATGGCTCTGAGTTAAAAACCGAAAGGTTTCAATAGTGGAAATCACTTTGTGGGCTCAGGGACACTTCCTAAAACCACTGTCTGTGAACACAGTTCCTCACTGCATCCTCAAACGCAAGTTAAAACTCAGAAATTCAAAGAGGACATACATGTATAAACAGGATCCAGAAACACTGTCTCCTTCTCTGGAACTGAGCTCATTTAATAAAGACTGAGGTGAAGTGGAAAAGTGTCCTGACAAATCAGATATAGAGGGGGGGGGGGGCATCCAGGTTGTTATATACATTTAGGGGGCAATAGTGCACATGGCATTTACTTTCAAAAACGACAGCGACTGATCTCCTCAGTTCCCAAATGCTCACAAAGTGTTGTTAAATGAAGAGGTGATGAACATAGGCCTCTGTCCACAACATTTTTGGAATGTGTTGCTGCCATCAAATGTTTTTTAAAAAATGTTTCAACATTTAAAATGCTGTCTCTATAATATTTTCAATTCAATATTTAAATGGTTTTCAAATCATTGCCTTTTCTAGTTATTAAAAATGTTGGCTGTACATAGTGCAGTTTCTGCAGTGCTGAGTCCAGACGCTCTATTCTAAATATTACAGCTCAGTGAAGCATCACGGTGAATTTGAAGCTGTAATCACAAACTAAATACACTACCTAGTGTTCCTTTAAACCTAATCTGACAGAGTCAGAGGAAACCTGGGCTTTAGAGGAAGAAGAGGATGATAAAGAGGAAGAGGGGGGATAAAGAGGAAGAGAAGTATGAAGGGTGATTATAGAGGAGGATCAGTAGGTGTGGATGGGGCCACCTCTGCTTCCTAACCTGCTGGTTTCTTCGCAACATGAGGCAAATCCCACACTTAAGCCACTAATGGATGATTAGTGAGAAGGAGAGATCAGCCACCTAGACTCCAGGCGCCTCTGTTTAATCTCTCGGTAATGGCCTAAGAGACCAGAGTGACATTACAACCCCTAATAACCTCGGCCACCCGCCCCCACCTCCTGAAATGAGCGGTAGGTTTCAATTCATTTTACATAAACAGATGTGTTCAGTGTTTTAATGACACAATCGTGCCAGAACCTCTTTTACGCAGCTGACTTTACTCATATCTGGATGTTTACTCATGTGTTAGCAAGTAGAAAACATCAGAAATGACTTTGTTAATAAATTCTGGCAACAGGGCCACCGTAGCAAATTCTAAAAAGAAAAAAAAAGGACTGAATGTTCTTTTAAAGCCTGAATTCACTGGTACATCAGAGTGAGGAAGCAGTTCTTTATTTCTGGACCTTTTCCAAGTATATGTTCCTATTATAGTCACTAAACAACACACTTCTTAGTCTCTGCTCTTCTGTAAAGGCTTTAGACCAGTCGCTGGAACTTTGCAGTGGGGATTAGCTTGAATTCAGCCACAAGAGCTTTGCTGAGGTCAGGGGCTGATGCTCTGGATTAGTTCTGGATCACAGACACTGCTCCAACTCATCCCAAAGGTATTGCAGGGACCTACACCACTCAAGAAAACACACTTCCACTGCTCCACGCTCCAATGCTGGGGGTTTATACCCCTCTCATCCATAAACTGCACTGGGCGTGGTGATGGGTTCATGTGCTGCTGCTCCAGAGCGCTCCGTTCTAGGGGAATTTTCCAACACAAATGAGTGCACATTAAAGACACATTAGAAGCATTGTTTAAAAAGTGTCCTAAAGGCATAAGTGTGTCTTCGCTGATGGATTATAGGATCACATGACCCTAAAGGAGTTATCTTTTTTTTTTTTTTTTTTTTTTTTTTTTTTTTTTTTTTTTTTAATAGTGAACCAAACAGATTTGGTTTAGGGACTTTGCTTTACTTCAATTTTAAAACTTTGAAGCAGACTGTATCTAATTCTGGAGAAGTACTGTTCTCACAAAAGATCAAATTCTTATTTCTAGTTTGTGTTTATTCAGAAGCTCCACTCTCTAAAGCCATCAAGGCATCACTAGGCTTTTTTTTTTAATGTGGGACATTAAGCCATCTGTAGCTTGTTTGTGGTTAAAGTTTAACTTGTTGTTAATCATTTTAATGCACTGTTTAAATTACCACAGAAACTCACTTGCAACTTGAGCCGTCTGGTAGCACTTTCAGTATGCGTTTACTTTCATGAAATGAAAAAAGCAACATCCTCATCTGGACAGTTTGGCTGGAGTATTATTTTGGTTTCGATTATTTTATTAATTTTTTCCATTTACTGATTCAGGGCTGTGTACAAACATCAGAGCTTTTTCCAGCACACAAACAAACCTGAGAGCTGACAAATGGTGGGGAAGCATTCTCAGTGTGTATTGGATTAAAACCATGTATATAACCTTTGAAGTAATGTTATCAAAGGAAATTTCAAAGGAAAGGAGATTATCCGCTCTTTCAAACACTGGAATTTATCTGATTTTAAATAGGAGCCGTGTTGCTGAGAGCATGGCGTGGATAATGGGATGCCGGATGTTTCATACAGCACATTAATGCTTATTTTTTTGCCTCACAAGACATTGTTTTTGGGGCATCAGTTCTGAATAAATCACATGACCTTCTAGCACATGACCAGTGGAGGAGACAGAGGGGCTAAAAATATCTCTCTTGCTAGTCCGGGTCAGAAAGAGGAAGTTTTGGTTCTGGCCATTTGATTGTTTTCCCTGATTTGGGAGAGGAAATTATCACGTTTACTTCCAGTTTTAAAAGTTAAATAAACAACACATAATGTATGCTACTGTATCAGCACACATTTCCATATTGAATATTGTAAATGTAAGACATATTAAACAACTGGAGACCCTTAATGATGAAAACTCTTTAGGCCGGAGTGCAGAGCTGACACCAGTGGTGAATTCAGGCTGCTAGCTGAAAAGCAGAGTCTAGCAGCAGTGGTGAAAGCGTGCTCTCTGAGGGTGGACTCACACTAGGAAAGCTGTACCATGTCCGGGCAAGTTTGACCCCCAAAATCCAGAGCGAACACTCCGTATCATGCCCAGGCATGGTTCAGTTGGACTCTGTTGCACAATAGGCATCAGTGTGATCGCTAATCGTCTCTAAACATGGAACTTGAATGTGATATCAGTGATGTGATACCCATTGTTAACACATACAGCAGCAAAGGGATCACTATGGTTTATGGCTGAGGTGCAGCGTTTACGGGAAATCTAGTCACAGGAAACTACACAGGAGCATCAGGACACAACAAACAAGAACTCAGAGATATTTGTTAAAATTTGTTAATATCCATCTTCATAAAAATCGTATACATTCAGTGAAAGTGAAGGGAAACCTATAAGGCACGTGGGAGTGCCAACAAAATGACTTCAAATAACCCACAAAGTACAATCATGAACTGCACTGTGCCCTGTAAAAGTGCTTTTCTTTAAAATAAAAAGCCACAACCTGAAGACATAAACATGCCCTGAACATTAACACAGTGTGAGCTGATTTTTCCCCGTCTTTATACATTGCTTATAGACCTCAAAGCACTCGTTTGGGAATAAACTGGGCATACACTGACTGACTTAAATGTTCAGCTTGTGCTGAAAATACAAATGTTGTTCTGGGTGTTGGAACACTGCTGTGAGGATTGATGGCTTTCAGCCCCTAGAGCATTAACTGAAGTCGTTTCCTGATAGAGGATAATTCTGAGGTTGGGCTTTATACCCTTTATGATCTTGTGTGATATTGGACATGGTTTCTTCAAAGGGAACATGTACGATTGTGGGGAAACTCAGTTATAAGCTCCGGGTTTTTAAGGTGGAACAGTGTGTTTAAGGGAAAAATAATGACAACTGTTTGTACGTGGATGAAGTTTAAATTGTGTGTACGTTTTCTTTCACTGAATTACCCCAGAAACTCATTGATTGGTTTTGTTTTGTAGCACATTCAGTAATGCAGTTAGCCATCTCCCAAGTTTGGAGACATTTCCACCTTAATTGATCTGCAACAGCAAATATTAGTCAACGTTACCCTCCTGTGGAGCAGGAATAGAGCAATATCCTCATTTCAATTTGTGCTTTTCAGTGTTTGGAGTTCTGGGGTTAATAAATATGTGAGATCGGCTTCCAGCACGCAAACAGACTAGAGATCTAGCAAATGGTGAGGAAACATATTCTGAATTTTATTAAAAGTATTTACAATCATGAACTTCACATTTAACCTCATATGCAGCTGCTTCGTATCATATTTTCTAATTTCATTTTTTTCTATGGAGCTATATGAGCATTCAGGTCCACACATGGACTATGAGACGTAGCTGAAATTAGTCACTTACAGGGTGGAGATATAGAATAGCATACACTGTACGTTCCAAATGTGATTCTAAACTTAGTGTAGAATGAGAAAAGTCAGCCTTGATATTTAAACATGGCATGAGAAAGCCACAAGCTATAATGACTTCCCCAGTGCATGCAAAATACACTAAAAGTAGACCCCTCTGCTATGAGCTGGGTGTTTAGCAACGTGGGAAACGACACAACTTTTTTTATAAAAGTCAAGTTTTGTGGTTGAGAGGGTCTTTATCTACAGTCACACATAAAAATGAAACTTAATTAAGTCTGTAGTAAAAAAAGCAGAAATGGACAGTTTGAGGTTTGATGTCACCCACACTTTCGTGTCTGGTCTCAGTGAACCGTTAACCGTTTTTTTTAGCATTTCCCACATAACAGAGTATTACCTGCCACTAGCCACAGAGTTTACCCTAAAGTTCTTGTAGGGCAGAAGGGGGGAAGACATCGAAAGTACAAGCCACATGAAACAAGAACATATGTCTGCAGAGGAAACATAGTGGTGGAAACCGTGTGGCAAACTGAGTGTGTGCGTATGCTGTCCCGTCACTTTTGAAGGGTCCAGCTTCTGCGGAACTTCCATGAGGCTGGTACTTTTGTACCTTACCCAAAATAGGAGAGAATAAATCGGAGCAGTTTTTCATGACGAGCTTCCTGTGGAGAGCACCCAATATATTTATACGGGGCCTTCCTGGGGCTATTAAAGGAGGGGGCCAAAAAACAGCTGCCAGATGTGGGGGTGGCCCCTGAGTCCTGTCACATTCTCACAGACAATGCTGTGCCTGTGAGACACCCCAACGGGAAATGAGGTCAGGGTTCCTGACCCCTAGCCCCAGCTAAAGCAAGGTTTGGATTAGAGGCCAGAAACCAGAGCTGTGTTCAAAATGGCTCCCTAGTCCCTAATCCCTATCTTACTCTTAGTATAGTGCACTATTATAGGGAACTGAATTCAGGAGTGTAGTGAATGTTTTCAGACACTACTTTATGTGGGGTTTTACCAAACACCGCAGTGTATTATGGTAATCCACTATGCGCTAAGGAACACTGGTTGTACACTGCTTATTGTAGTGCACTGTGTGACAGAAAATTGCGCACTGTTTTCAGTCAACACTACAAAATGGTGGAACCCCCAAATAGTGCACTATAAAGTGAATAAGGCACAGTTTCTGACACAGGCCAAGTTTGTACGCCTAATATGTTCTACTTAGCCAGATAAATCTAAATGACACCAGCTACTCATATTGAATGGTCAGTTTTGGACCACCTGTTTCAGTCAGTAGAGAGTCCCAAATAGTGCCATTCTTTCTACATAGTGCATATCACAGAGAAATAAAAGTAATAATACTGCACCCAAACAGTAATTAAACACTGATTAGAAATGCGAAGATTTTTATTTATTTTATATAAACAACACATGTACCTCTGGATAAAACATAGTTACAGTAACTGATATTTTATGACAGACACTATGCCCTACAGAGGGTGTAGAGAGATGTTTGGGATTAAGCCTCAGCTTTGCTACTTTATTCAACTTTAAACCAAATCTAAGAAACTATATAGGCAGACAGTCACAATATAATGTTATCCTCCAGAAGTCTGTTCCAGTCTCAGAGGGCAGGGACAGTGGGATCAGATTATTTACCTGTAAAAAGAGGAGGAATCAATCAGACAAAACAATATGTGGCTTGTGTCTGTAGTCTTTTACATGCTAAAACTAAACAAAAGTGAAATTACTGAAGCTTATATATGATCTGTGCATGACTCACTCAGAATCAGTCACAAGAGCAGAGAAATGCACTGGGGTCTAACATGCTAACATTTTTCTTTTAGATCTATGTTGAAAATGCTAATATGGCTAACAAAAGATAGTGGTCTTTTTCTCCTTATTATGTAAGTGAGTGGGATCTTTTAACCCTTAGTGCAAAGAGGCTGTGGGTTTCTGTGCTTCTGAGTGTTGTGAGACTCTCTCCAGCTCAGAGATTAGCTCTGTATAAGGTAAATTTGTCCATTTTCCAGAAAACCGGTCCCCAGCATGGCAGCCATGGCAAAAAACCCAAAAAGAACACCCACCAATACCCAATACTGTAGGTGTTTATACCCCTCAAGGCCACTCTTGGCATTAGTCATGGTAGACATCCTTTTGTTTTCAGCGTCAGAAAA